>NW_024719060.1:0-19274 GCF_018991925.1 Homarus americanus | reverse complement strand
GGGGTCCATGGATGGGCTTCAGGGGGTCCGTGAAGGTCAGATAAAAATTTACCATTTATATTCACTATACTTTGTGTATGTCATACACTGTATGAGAAAATGAATTTTCAATAAAATAAAGTATATTCATTGCATGCAAAGTTGTGTTTATGTGCTTATGTGCATTTTTCTAGGGAGGGGGTCCATAGCTTTCACCAGATTCTCAAAGGGGTCCGTGACTCGAAAAAGGTTAAGAACCACTGATTTTTAGGGTATCATCGGGCTGTTGTGTCCGGGCGATATCCACTGTGGCCTCCTGTGTCGGCTCCCTGCCATGAGGATTCTGTCAATTGTTTCCCTTTCTGCATACCACACATGGTCAGTTGTTTCTCGCACATTCACAGCTAGAACAATTTTGGGTCGGGCTAGCACAGATGCAACAATGGCTGTTGCCCGGCATAGTACTCGGCACTTAAGGCGACAGCTACGTCCGCCTCCGACATCTCGTTTGGCCCCATACAGAGGAAACTAGTTCTTATGAGGAAAAGGCAGAGAGGTGACAGGCTGGACCACTGTGTCCGGGAAGTAGGGGCATACGTACATGCATAAGTGTGTAGGCCACCCCTGGTGGGTGAGGGCGACACTCCACACAGCAGAGTGATACACTGGGAGCAGGAATTGTCACACGTAACACTTCTACTTCTACTACTACTACTTTTATTATTATTATTATGGCCTCCAGCCTCCCCCAAAAGCCATACCTTTGCCACCATATTATTACCTTAATATTAAATATCTTAATACATAAGTAGCTATCCTAGCTGTGTTGAGTTAGTTGAGCTGCAGATCTGTGCGGCATTCAGTGACTGTATCCTCATAGTCAATATCTGCAACTGTTGTCGGCTTTGGGGCCGATGCTCTCGTTGCTCTGAGGCAGAGCAAAGCCGACCGAAGGAGAGAGAAGGACAGTCGACATCCAGGCTGTAACATAACTTCTGGGCTGCTGCTTCTGTTTGGATATCACCTCCGCGAGTCTGGCGTAGAAGCATCTTGCACTTGGTCCCATCCCACCAGAGGTTGTGAACACTAGAGGAATGAAGCTGCCTTGATTAACGTTCTGGATTCTCTCCCCATATACCCTTATCTTGGCGTTCTCGTTTCTCCTGTGTGCAGCATCGATACCTAAGTTACGGTGACATGCGGCCATGGGATCAAAGACCCTGATGTCGAAGAAGGCTCTCTGTCCTCTCGTCCGGAATCCTCGAGCACTGACGTCAACACGGGCTTCGTTGGACGTGTTTGAAGTCCTATGTTGGAAAATCTCACCGTCCAATGGAAGGATGGTCGGTTCTACCCTGACAACACAGCAGACTTCCTTCAACATATTTGCTGTGAGATCACTTACTTCGTCATGCCTCATGCATATGAAGCCCTCTTTCTTGCACACCATGGCGTGATCGACGTCATAGGAAGAGCCATACACGCATTGGGAGGGCACACCTTCCACTGGCCTACCGTACCTTAGAGCATTGGCATCTGTAAATTCTTGTTTATTGAGACTGAAACCATTTTCCCTTATCGGTAACGTAGTTAACCAGTTCGAGGCGCCCACCTCCTGCGCTATAGCTACTTTTTTTTTTTTTAATTTTCTCTGGTACTTGCAGCAACAGTTGCTGCAATTTATCACTTTGGCCCTGCTGTCGTTCTGTCGTAATGGACCTTCGAATCTTGTTTACTTCACTGGTATCCTCCTTCCCTGTTATGTTGTGAGCTATTTTGTGGTCCGTGAGGGCTGCCGTGAGCTTAACTGAGTTTTGATGTTCGGTGGTAGCAATCTCCACTGGACTGGTCAGTCCCATTCCTCCCACTCTCGGTGGAACTACTACTACTTTTTTTCTTCTTTTAAACGTGGCCTCCAGCCTCTCCCAATAGCCACACCTTTGCCGCCATTTTATTACCTTAATATTAAATATCCTAATACATAAGTAGCTATCCTATCTGTGTTGAATTAGTTGAGCCACAGATCTATGCCGCATTCAGGGACTGTAGCCTCATAGTCAATATCTGCAGCAGTCGTCGGCATTGTGGCAGAAGCTCTCGTTCCCCTGAGGCAGAGCAAAGCCGACCGAAGGAGAGAGAAAGACAGTCGACATCTCATCCAGGCTGTAACATAACTTCTGGGCTGCTTCTGTTCGGATATCACCTTCGCGAGTCTGGCGTAGAAGCATCTTGTACTTGTTCCCATTCCACCAGAGGTTGTGAACACCAGAGTAGTGAAGCTGCCTTGATCTACTAGTACCAATTTTTTTTAACAGCCTCTAGCCTCCCCCAATAGCAATTCCTTTGCCACCATTTTATTACCTTAATATTAAATATCCTAATACATAAGTAGCTATCCTAGCTGTGTTGAGTTAGTTGAGCCGCAGATCTATGCGAAATTCAGTGACTGTAGCCTCATAGTCAATATCTGCAACTGTTGTCGGCCTTGGGGCCGAAGCTCTCGTTCCCCTGAGGCAGAGCAAAGCCGACCGAAGGAGAGAGTAGGACAGTCGACATCTCATCCAGGCTGTAACATAACTTCTGGTCTACTGCTTCTGCTCGGATATCACCTCCTCGAGACTGGCGTAGAAGCATCTTGTACTTGGTCCTATCCCACCAGAGGTTGTGAACACTAGTGGAGTGAAGCTGCCTGTTCAACGTTCTGAATTCTCTCCCCATGTGCTCTTATCTTGTCGTTCTCGTTCTTCCTGTGTGCAGCATCGAGAGCTAAGCTACTGTGACATGCGGCCACGGGATAAAAATTCTGATGTCGAAGAAGGCTAGTTGTCCCCGCGTCCAGAATCCTCGAGCACTGACGTCAACACGTGCTTCGTTAGATGTGCTTGAAGTCCTATATTGTAAAATCTCACCATCCAATGGAAGGAGGGTCGGTTCTACCCTGACATCACGGCAGATTTCCTCCAACATATTTGCTGTGAGATCCCTCACTTCGTCATGCCTCATGCATATGAAGCCCCCTTTCTTGCACACCATGGCGTGACCGGCGTCATAGGAAGAGCCACACAGGCATTGGGAAGACAAACCTTCCACTGGCCTACCGTACCTTAGAGCATTGGCATCTGTAAATTCTTGTTTATTGAGACTGAAACCATTTGCCCTTATCGGTAACGTAGTTAACCAGTTCGAGGCGCCCACTTCCTGCTCTATAGCTACTTTTTTTTCAAATTCTCTGGTACATGCAACAACAGTTGCTGTAACTTATCACTTTGGCTGTGCTGTCGCTCTTTCGTAATGGACCTTCGAATCTTGTTTACCTCACTGGTATCCACGTCGGCTGTTGCGTTCTGAGCTATTATGTGGTCCGCGAAGGGCTGCCGTGAGCTTGGCTGAGTTTTGATGTTCAGTGGCAGCAATCTCCTCTTGATTGGTCAATCCCATACCTCCCGGTCTCGGTGGTAGTGCAAGGAGTGATCTTTCTGCTGGGGTTAAGTGAGGGTGTTTCACTAATTTGTGAATGAAATTGACGCTGATAGCTTCATCTAGAGGTTGGAGGAGGGGACCAATATTAGGGATAGTGCGCATCAGGTAGTTCCAGCGATGCTTGACTCCATGGGTCAATGGCGCAAAAGCCGCATGTTGCTCCGTGCTAGCAATCTCAGACAGAGCTTGGATTTCCCTAACCCACTAATTCATCTTCAACGTTACGTACTCGGTCTTGAAGTCAGTCTCGCCGATTACTACCTTTGCCACAATTATATTACCTTAAAATTAAATATCCTAATACATAAGTAACTACCCTATCTGTGCTGTGTTAGTTGTGCCGCAGATCTATGCAGCATTCAGCGACTGTTGCCTCAAAGTCGATATCTGGGACTGTTGCCTCAAAGTCGATAGCTGCGACTGTTGTCGGCTTTGGGGCCGATGCTCTCGTTCCCCTGAGGCAAACTAATGCAGACCTAAGCAGAGAGAAGGTCAGTCGACATCTCAATCAGTCTCTAACATAACTTCTGGGCTGCTGCTTCCGTTCAGATAATACCTCCGCGAGTCTGGCTTAGAAGCATCTTGCACCTGGTCCCATCCCGCCAGAGGTTGTGAACACCAGAGGAGTGAAGCTGCCCTAATCGACGTTCTGAATTCTCTCCCCATATGCCCTAAGTTTGTCATTCTCGTTCCTCCTGTGTGCAGCACCGAGAGCTAGGTTACGGTAACATGCGACCATAGGATAAAAAATCCTTATGGCAATGAAGGCTCGCTGTCCCCGCGTCCAGAATCCTTGGGCACTGACGTCCACACGGGCTTCGTTGGATTTGTTTGAAGTCCTGTGACGGAGGGTCTCACTTTCCAATGGAAGGAGGGGCTATTCCACCATGACGTTGTGGCAGATTTCCCTCAATGGATTTGCTCTATTTCCCTTACTTCGCCATGCCTCATGCATACGAAACCCCCTTTTTTGCACACCATGGCATGGTCGATGTCATAAGATGAGCCGCACACGCATTGGGAGGGCAAACCTTCTTCTGGCCTACCGTACCTTAGAGCAATGGCATCTGTGAATTCTTGTTTAATAAGGATGAAGCCTTTTGCCCTTATCGGTAACGTTGTTAATCAGTTCGAGGCGCCCACCTCCTGCACTATAGTTACTTTTCTTTTCATGTCCTGCCGGTCTGTCGTAATGGATCGTTGCATCTTGTTTAATTCGTTGTTATCCACCTGACTTGCTGCATTCTGATCTATTAAGTGCTTAGTGAAAGCTGCTGTGAGCTTGACAGAGTTCTGATGTTCTGTATCAGCAAGCTCTACTGGATTAGTCAATCCCATTCCCCCTAGTCTCGGTGGTAGTGCAAGGAGTGACCTTTCTGCTGGGGTTAAGTAAGGGTTTTTCACTAGAGTTGGGATAAAAGCGACAGTGATAACTTCTTCCAGAGGGTGGAGGAGGCGTCTAATATCAGGGATAATGCGCATCAGGTAATTAATTCAAGCGATGCTGGACTCCATGGGTGAATGCCGCAAAAGCTGCATGTGGCTCTGCTCTAGCAATATCAGACAGAGCTTGGATTTCCTTCACCCACTCATTAACCTTTCGCGTTACGTACTCAGTCTCGAAGTCCTTCATGCCAATTACCGCACCTAGATGTCTTTGGCAGTTCTTTGTTATTTTTACCTCGCTTCCACCGAACACCTCCGTTGCCCGATCCTAGTGTTCTGGCTTCACAATGAGGAAGGACTTGCTGGCGTTTGGTTGGTACCCTATTTGTGGACCTCTTGATGTTACCAGGTCCCACCACTTTTTGATGTTCTCCACTTTTCCTGCTCCTGTTAGGTTATCAGCGTATGCCACTTCCTTGACCTCGGTTGTTTCATATTTTTTTGCACAGACAGGCTTAGTGCGTACATTGCCATGGCGACAGGGTCCCTCTTCGTTGTTCCCTCAGTTGACTGTATGGTAGTATCTCATTTTAGAGCCTTGATAGTTGTTATAAAGAGGTCTGATGGATTCCTATACGAGTTTTCAACATACATTGCAAAGCTTGGACATTTGATCTTGATGTTGTCCAGTGTAGCCATACGGTTTATTATGTTCAATGCGTTGGAAGCGTCGATCAGAAGTATTGCCTTACAATTATACAGCTCAAATATCTTTCTCATAGCGTGAATGGCAGGTTCCCCTACAGTGTGGTGGCCAGCACATACTTGCACTTTCCCTGCAGCTGTCCTGACATCATCATTTACCATTACGCATTTTCCAATGATCCGCCTCAGCACTTCCCCCACCCCTATAGGCCTACATCCTGGATTCTTATCCAGGGGAATGAGCCGGCAGGCCGTCAGAACATAGAGGTGTTGGCAGCACGAGGATGCTGTTACTACTACTACTACTACTTTTTTTTAATTGCCTCCAGCCTCCCCCAATAGCCATACCTTCACAACCATTTTATTACCTTAAAATTATATATCCCAATACATAAGTAGCTATCCTAGCTGTGTTGAGTTAGTTGAGCCGCAGATCTATGCGGCATTCAGTGACTGTTGCCTCATAGTCAATATCTGCAACTGTTGTCAGCTTTGGGGCCGATGCTCTCGTTCCCCTGAGGCAAAGCAGAGCAGACCTAAGGAGAGGGAAGGACAGTCGACATCTCACCCAGGCTGTAACATAACTCCTGGCTGCTGCTTCTGTTCGGACAGCACTTTGCTGTCACTCGTAATCGAGTATGACGATGGTGATGGCTGTGCTTGAGTTGATTTATTGAGTGAGGCAATAATGCAGGCTGCAACCACACATCTTGGCTCTCCCTTTTCCTGATCCAGTGGTGCAAGTGTTGCAACGACTGGGGAGAGGCAGAGTTGCAAAGGGCTCCTGACAGCCCACTTTGTTGGGTTTCGCCTTAGTAGCCTGTCCATAATGCATTGCCTTCGTCCGTCAGTGTAGTCCTTAGGTTCCCATGTTGGTCACCTCTTCCGCCTATAAAATCGTTGGGGGTCTTGTTGGAGTTCTGTAAGCATGTCTGCCTGATGCGGGGCTCCACAGCAGATTTTTCATTCGGGGTTTACTCCCGTAGTTTTATACCTACCAAGATTAATCCGCAAGGCAGAGGGACAGTGGTTGGTAGGCGCCAGGACGTGTTCACATGCCAGTGGACCTGTGCGCTGTCCCTCTGGGGCCCACTGCTACTCCGAGATTCCCTGCTGGTCTTGCCTGGGCCCACATGGCACTCATTTACCATGTGTTGTCACGAGGAGGCACAGCAGGAGCCTTGATGGTGAAGTGGCTGTGTACTGGCAGGGAAAGACTTATGCAAGTTGTTTCCACACACACACACACACACACACACACACACACACACACACACACACACACACACACACATATTGTCACTGCCACTATTGAATAATCCTCCTCTTTCATCAGTACTTCAACTCCTAGGCCCATTAATCAGACTTACATTCTGAAATAACAGCTTTGGTAAACAGACAAGAATTATGTAGACAATCCTTTGCTACCTCCAGCTGAGAGTTAAAGATGACATTTAGTATAATTACACTGTGAGAATACACCCAAGGAAACTATTCATTAAATCGTGTAATCAGTGTTCAAAGAAACACCAACTTATAACAACTAATACTTATTGTATTTATAGTAAACAAGAGTACAGACAATAATACTGCACGGTCTTGTGACCCAACTAATTTAATAGCTTATCTATCTTCAATCGATAATATGGCTCTCCCTCTGTTCACAAAAATATCACCTAATATTCACCCTTAATACTGGTGAGTAAATTAATCCCAAAATATAGGATCCACAATACCTGAAATAAGATTATAGTCACGTTCCTGGTTTCACATCCACACCCAGTTTTTACCCGGAAAGAGAGAGCTCCAGAATATCAACAACAGTACATTTTTCACAATTTAGAATATAAACTCAAAACGTCTTTTTATAAGTATATAATAATATATGATTACAAAATATTAGGAATTACATCGAACCAATATAATGCATATCCAATGCAAAAAATGAACCAATTATTACAAAGTACATCTTTCATATCTTCTTTCTTAGAAAACTGCTCGTGCGATGGCGACTGATACAAAATGAATACATTATGTAAATACAACAGGCTAGTCACTCTTCTTGAAGCTTTGTTTAAACGGCAGACCAATCATAGCTTCTTGAAATATTAAATGACAAACGAAGTATAGGTTCTTGAACCTTTGGTACAGTACAACGATAGGTTGCCATAACTTCTTGAAGCTTTGATACACTGGTTCAACAGTCATGTTTCTTGAGGCTTCTGTTCAACAGGAAGGCAGTCATACTGTAGCCACTTGAAGCTTCGTTTAATGTTTGGTCAGTTATAGCTTGTTGAAGCTTTGGTACCCAGGCCAGTAATAACTTCTTTGGTATCACAGCGTCAGTTAAGTTATAGTTTATTTAAAGCTTCTATTCAGTGTCATGGCAGTCAGCTTCTTGATGTTTTGGTTCATTGGTAAACCAGTTACAGCTTCTTGAAGTTTTGGTTCTATAGTGAGCCAGTTTTAGCATCTTAAAGGTTACATACAGGTATCACTATGTTTTTTGGTACATAAGTGTCAACAAATGGGAACTTAACAAACATAAACCGAAGTAATATAAGAATTAACCTGCTACTATGTAACGTCTTCACTTTCACACCCTCTGATTTGGACACTTTGCAACCGCATTTTAATAAAAACTAATATATATATATATATATATATATATATATATATATATATATATATATATATATATATATATATATATATATATATATATATATATATATATATATATATATATATATATATATATATGATTGAAAAAATAATTAAGAAATATGCACTACAGCGCATCTTGAAAGTAAAGTAATTATGCGTCACATATGCTCCGTCATGAAATATGTCTGTAATTGAAGGTAAAACCGTGACTGCTGTATTTGTTTTGATGTATTTTCTTAAGACTTCCAAATTTTCAATAATAAGGCGATTTTTCTTGAAACTTTAAGGGCGAAATAACTTAGTTCAATAGTACCATCATAATTTTCATGTGCGATACTTTCCAATGTACCCATTCGAGAAACAGTAAATTTAACTTTCAGTTTCTTAATCAGAAAACTCCAAATGAAAACTACTTCTGAAAGTATCACCCACAACTTTCATACTTAAGAGTAATAAGGCATTTATTACTTAATATAAGCTGACGGAGAAATCGTCAGCAATATGGTCAGGTAAGCGTGACATCACAAGAGGAAACACGACTGTTACTCTAATCTAACAAACAAGTTTATCATATATGATCACTTCAGATTAAGTAACGTTAATTCCATTATAGTTATCTTAATTAAGAACTATTATTTAATAGTGTAAATTGTTTACAGCACTGAATTCATTGTGTTTAGTAAACACAAGTTTAGCGTACAATAAGTGTGTGAGTGAGTGTTTGGCTGGGAGTGTGGCAACAGTATGGTCAGTCACCTGTTAGCTGACGTGAGGAGAGTATTACTAAGTGTTACTAACGTACTTGTTTTCATCACATCACTTTTAATTTGTAATTTATTGTTTATTTCCCAAATATATTTAAATATCGTAATTTAAAATATTCCCGAATGGTTATGTTTTGAATGTGTTTCAATATTTTGCATGTCAAAACTATGCTTATAACGTGATAAAGATTTTGTCCATTTTTTAGAAAAGTATCAACGATAACAGAATAAATGGAACAGGAGATAAGTTATACAGTCAAACGGGAACGTTTTAACAAATATGAAGATAGTAGGAGAGATAGTGGGAGACACAGTGGGAGAGGCTGGTAAAGACAGACAGTGGGAGAGACAGCAGGAGAGACAGTGGGTGATAGAGTGGGAATGGGAAAGAGAGCAGGAGAGATAGTGGGTGATATAATGGGAGAGAACGTGGGAAAGATATTATGAGAGACAATGGCAGAGAATGTGGGAGATATAGTAAGTGAGACAGTGGAAGAGACACTGAAAGAGGATGGTGACGGGAGAGATTGCGAAGTTAGATATAAAAGTTAAAAAGGGAGAGAGAATCTTGTTAAGAAAGTGAAGGGAAAGACAGCAGGAGAGACATTGACGGGGATGACAGGAGAGACAAGTGAAGGGGGATGAAGGGGGAGACAGAGAAGGGAGAAGTTTTGAGAGATATAATCTAAAAAAATAACCTTAGTTTAAAAGTTATAAAAGGCTGCCACTATTAATGTTGTTCCCAAGATCATCTTGTACACACACACACACACACACACACACACACACACACACACAATATGCATACAAACGTAAATGTGGTCTCTCAAACGAACTTATACGCACATACAAACATTAAAAACATCTTCACAGAATAATATGCACAACCACTCTCATAAATATTATGTACAACTGAGGACACATTTCCTGGAACAATTGACCACATCTGGGAATTACTTCTGGGTCACATATATATGATTGGTTTATATGTAATAACGTTGTCTTTCATCACATACAACAGTATGTTGGAGCTACAAAATGAAGGAAAAACACTTCATAATACGAAGAAAGCTTTAAAAAAAATGCTTCCTCACTAATCTTAATCAGTAATAAGTTCTTGCAACGTATTTAAAGGAGACATACGATTTTACCAGAACTAAATACTTCTGTTAATCACAGCACATCTTACTCATGCTGTAGCATCTCCGAGTGATTTAATTCATAGTAATTTACTGTTTCTCGAATGGGTACATTGGAAAGTATCGCACATGAAAATTATGATGGTACTATTGAACTAAGTTATTTCGCCCTTAAAGTTTCAAGAAAAATCGCCTTATTATTGAAAATTTGGAAGTCTTAAGAAAATACATCAAAACAAATACAGCAGTCACGGTTTTACCTTCAATTACAGACATATTTCATGACGGAGCATATGTGACGCATAATTACTTTACTTTCAAGATGCGCTGTAGTGCATATTTCTATATATATATATATATATATATATATATATATATATATATATATATATATATATATATATATATATATATATATATATATATATATATATATATATATATATATATTAGTTTTTATTAAAATGCGGTTGCGAAGTGTCCAAATCAGAGGGTGTGAAAGTGAAGACGTTACATAGTAGCAGGTTAATTCTTATATTACTTAGGTTTATGTTTGTTAAGTTCCCATTTGTTGACACTTATGTACCAAAAAAACATAGTGATACCTGTATGTAACCTTTAAGATGCTAAAACTGGCTCACTATAGAACCAAAACTTCAAGAAGCTGTAACTGGTTTACCAATGAACCAAAACATCAAGAAGCTGACTGCCATGACACTGAATAGAAGCTTTAAATAAACTATAACTTAACTGACGCTGTGATACCAAAGAAGTTATTACTGGCCTGGGTACCAAAGCTTCAACAAGCTATAACTGACCAAACATTAAACGAAGCTTCAAGTGGCTACAGTATGACTGCCTTCCTGTTGAACAGAAGCCTCAAGAAACATGACTGTTGAACCAGTGTATCAAAGCTTCAAGAAGTTATGGCAACCTATCGTTGTACTGTACCAAAGGTTCAAGAACCTATACTTCGTTTGTCATTTAATATTTCAAGAAGCTATGATTGGTCTGCCGTTTAAACAAAGCTTCAAGAAGAGTGACTAGCCTGTTGTATTTACATAATGTATTCATTTTGTATCAGTCGCCATCGCACGAGCAGTTTTCTAAGAAAGAAGATATGAAAGATGTACTTTGTAATAATTGGTTCATTTTTTGCATTGGATATGCATTATATTGGTTCGATGTAATTCCTAATATTTTGTAATCATATATTATTATATACTTATAAAAAGACGTTTTGAGTTTATATTCTAAATTGTGAAAAATTTACTGTTGTTGATATTCTGGAGCTCTCTCTTTCCGGGTAAAAACTGGGTGTGGATGTGAAACCAGGAACGTGACTATAATCTTATTTCAGGTATTGTGGATCCTATATTTTGGGATTAATTTACTCACCAGTATTAAGGGTGAATATTAGGTGATATTTTTGTGAACAGAGGGAGAGCCATATTATCGATTGAAGATAGATAAGCTATTAAATTAGTTGGGTCACAAGACCGTGCAGTATTATTGTCTGTACTCTTGTTTACTATAAATACAATAAGTATTAGTTGTTATAAGTTGGTGTTTCTTTGAACACTGATTACACGATTTAATGAATAGTTTCCTTGGGTGTATTCTCACAGTGTAATTATACTAAATGTCATCTTTAACTCTCAGCTGGAGGTAGCAAAGGATTGTCTACATAATTCTTGTCTGTTTACCAAAGCTGTTATTTCAGAATGTAAGTCTGATTAATGGGCCTAGGAGTTGAAGTACTGATGAAAGAGGAGGATTATTCAATAGTGGCAGTGACAATATGTGTGTGTGTGTGTGTGTGTGTGTGTGTGTGTGGAAACAACTTGCATAAGTCTTTCCCTGCCAGTACACAGCCACTTCACCATCAAGGCTCCTGCTGTGCCTCCTCGTGACAACACATGGTAAATGAGTGCCATGTGGGCCCAGGCAAGACCAGCAGGGAATCTCGGAGTAGCAGTGGGCCCCAGAGGGGCAGCGCACAGGTCCACTGGCATGTGAACACGTCCTGGCGCCTACCAACCACTGTCCCTCTGCCTTGCGGATTAATCTTGGTAGGTATAAAACTACGGGAGTAAACCCCGAATGAAAAATCTGCTGTGGAGCCCCGCATCAGGCAGACATGCTTACAGAACTCCAACAAGACCCCCAACGATTTTATAGGCGGAAGAGGTGACCAACATGGGAACCTAAGGACTACACTGACGGACGAAGGCAATGCATTATGGACAGGCTACTAAGGCGAAACCCAACAAAGTGGGCTCTCAGGAGCCCTTTGCAACTCTGCCTCTCCCCAGTCGTTGCAACACTTGCACCACTGGATCAGGAAAAGGGAGAGCCAAGATGTGTGGTTGCAGCCTGCATTATTGCCTCACTCAATAAATCAACTCACGCGCAGCCATCACCATCGTCATACTCGATTACGAGTGACAGCAAAGTGCTGTCCGAACAGAAGCAGCAGCCAGGAGTTATGTTACAGCCTGGGTGAGATGTCGACTGTCCTTCCCTCTCCTTAGGTCTGCTCTGCTTTGCCTCAGGGGAACGAGAGCATCGGCCCCAAAGCTGACAACAGTTGCATATATTGACTATGAGGCAACAGTCACTGAATGCCGCATAGATCTGCCGCTCAACTAACTCAACACAGCTAGGATAGCTACTTATGTATTGGGATATATAATTTTAAGGTAATAAAATGGTTGTGAAGGTATGGCTATTGGGGGAGGCTGGAGGCAATTAAAAAAAAGTAGTAGTAGTAGTAGTAACAGGATCCTCGTGCTGCCAACACCTCTATGTTCTGACGGCCTGCCGCCTCATTCCCCTGGATAAGAATCCAGGATGTAGGCCTGTAGGGGTGGGGGAAGTGCTGAGGCGGATCATTGGAAAATGCGTAATGGTAAATGATGATGTCAGGACAGCTGCAGGGAAAGTGCAAGTATGTGCTGGCCACCACACTGTAGGGGAACCTGCCATTCACGCTATGAGAAAGATATTTGAGCTGTATAATTGTAAGGCAATACTTCTGATCGACGCTTCCAACGCATTGAACATAATAAACCGTATGGCTACACTGGACAACATCAAGATCAAATGTCCAAGCTTTGCAATGTATGTTGAAAACTCGTATAGGAATCCATCAGACCTCTTTATAACAACTATCAAGGCTCTAAAATGAGATACTACCATACAGTCAACTGAGGGAACAACGAAGAGGGACCCTGTCGCCATGGCAATGTACGCACTAAGCCTGTCTGTGCAAAAAAATATGAAACAACCGAGGTCAAGGAAGTGGCATACGCTGATAACCTAACAGGAGCAGGAAAAGTGGAGAACATCAAAAAGTGGTGGGACCTGGTAACATCAAGAGGTCCACAAATAGGGTACCAACCAAACGCCAGCAAGTCCTTCCTCATTGTGAAGCCAGAACACTAGGATCGGGCAACGGAGGTGTTCGGTGGAAGCGAGGTAAAAATAACAAAGAACTGCCAAAGACATCTAGGTGCGGTAATTGGCATGAAGGACTTCGAGACTGAGTACGTAACGCGAAAGGTTAATGAGTGGGTGAAGGAAATCCAAGCTCTGTCTGATATTGCTAGAGCAGAGCCACATGCAGCTTTTGCGGCATTCACCCATGGAGTCCAGCATCGCTTGAATTACCTGATGCGCATTATCCCTGATATTAGACGCCTCCTCCACCCTCTGGAAGAAGTTATCACTGTCGCTTTTATCCCAACTCTAGTGAAAAACCCTTACTTAACCCCAGCAGAAAGGTCACTCCTTGCACTACCACCGAGACTAGGGGGAATGGGATTGACTAATCCAGTAGAGCTTGCTGATACAGAACATCAGAACTCTGTCAAGCTCACAGCAGCTTTCACTAAGCACTTAATAGATCAGAATGCAGCAAGTCAGGTGGATAACAACGAATTAAACAAGATGCAACGATCCATTACGACAGACCGGCAGGACATGAAAAGAAAAGTAACTATAGTGCAGGAGGTGGGCGCCTCGAACTGATTAACAACGTTACCGATAAGGGCAAAAGGCTTCATCCTTATTAAACAAGAATTCACAGATGCCATTGCTCTAAGGTACGGTAGGCCAGAAGAAGGTTTGCCCTCCCAATGCGTGTGCGGCTCATCTTATGACATCGACCATGCCATGGTGTGCAAAAAAGGGGGTTTCGTATGCATGAGGCATGGCGAAGTAAGGGAAATAGAGCAAATCCATTGAGGGAAATCTGCCACAACGTCATGGTGGAATAGCCCCTCCTTCCATTGGAAAGTGAGACCCTCCGTCACAGGACTTCAAACAAATCCAACGAAGCCCGTGTGGACGTCAGTGCCCAAGGATTCTGGACGCGGGGACAGCGAGCCTTCATTGCCATAAGGATTTTTTATCCTATGGTCGCATGTTACCGTAACCTAGCTCTCGGTGCTGCACACAGGAGGAACGAGAATGACAAACTTAGGGCATATGGGGAGAGAATTCAGAACGTCGATTAGGGCAGCTTCACTCCTCTGGTGTTCACAACCTCTGGCGGGATGGGACCAGGTGCAAGATGCTTCTAAGCCAGACTCGCGGAGGTATTATCTGAACGGAAGCAGCAGCCCAGAAGTTATGTTAGAGACTGATTGAGATGTCGACTGACCTTCTCTCTGCTTAGGTCTGCATTAGTTTGCCTCAGGGGAACGAGAGCATCGGCCCCAAAGCCGACAACAGTCGCAGCTATCGACTTTGAGGCAACAGTCCCAGATATCGACTTTGAGGCAACAGTCGCTGAATGCTGCATAGATCTGCGGCACAACTAACACAGCACAGATAGGGTAGTTACTTATGTATTAGGATATTTAATTTTAAGGTAATATAATTGTGGCAAAGGTAGTAATCGGCGAGACTGACTTCAAGACCGAGTACGTAACGTTGAAGATGTCTGAGATTGCTAGCACGGAGCAACATGCGGCTTTTGCGCCATTGACCCATGGAGTCAAGCATCGCTGGAACTACCTGATGCGCACTATCCCTAATATTGGTCCCCTTCTCCAACCTCTAGATGAAGCCATCAGCGTCAATTTCATTCACAAATTAGTGAAACACCCTCACTTAACCCCAGCAGAAAGATCACTCCTTGCACTACCACCGAGACCGGGAGGTATGGGATTGACCAATCAAGAGGAGATTGCTGCCACTGAACATCAAAACTCAGCCAAGCTCACGGCAGCCCTTCGCGGACCACAAAAAAGCTCAGAACGCAACAGCCGACGTGGATACCAGTGAGGTAAACAAGATTCGAAGGTCCATTACGAAAGAGCGACAGCACAGCCAAAGTGATAAGTTACAGCAACTGTTGTTGCATGTACCAGAGAATTTGAAAAAAAAGTAGCTATAGCAAAGGAGGTGGGTGCCTCGAACTGGTTAACTACGTTACCGATAAGGGCAAATGGTTTCAGTCTCAATAAACAAGAATTTACAGATGCCAATGCTCTAAGGTACGGTAGGCCAGTGGAAGGTTTGTCTTCCCAATGCCTGTGTGGCTCTTCCTATGACGCCGGTCACGCCATGGTGTGCAAGAAAGGGGGCTTCATATGCATGAGGCATGACGAAGTGAGGGATCTCACAGCAAATATGTTGGAGGAAATCTGCCGTGATGTCAGGGTAGAACCGACCCTCCTTCCATTGGATGGTGAGATTTTACAATATAGGACTTCAAGCACATCTAACGAAGCACGTGTTGACGTCAGTGCTCGAGGATTCTGGACGCGGGGACAACTAGCCTTCTTCGACATCAGAATTTTTATTCCGTGGCCGCATGTCACAGTAGCTTAGCTCTCGATGCTGCACACAGGAAGAACGAGAACGACAAGATAAGAGCACATGGGGAGAGAATTCAGAACGTTGAACAGGCAGCTTCACTCCACTAGTGTTCACAACCTCTGGTGGGATAGGACCAAGTACAAGATGCTTCTACGCCAGTCTCGAGGAGGTGATATCCGAGCAGAAGCAGTAGACCAGAAGTTATGTTACAGCCTGGATGAGATGTCGACTGTCCTACTCTCTCCTTCGGTCGGCTTTGCTCTGCCTCAGGGGAACGAGAGCTTCGGCCCCAAGGCCGACAACAGTTGCAGATATTGACTATGAGGCTACAGTCACTGAATTTCGCATAGATCTGCGGCTCAACTAACTCAACACAGCTAGGATAGCTACTTATGTATTAGGATATTTAAT
Source organism: Homarus americanus (assembly GCF_018991925.1). Taxonomy (NCBI): domain Eukaryota; kingdom Metazoa; phylum Arthropoda; class Malacostraca; order Decapoda; family Nephropidae; genus Homarus; species Homarus americanus. Next base: position 2,914 of record NW_024719060.1, on the reverse strand, counting down.
ATTAAGGTAATAAAATGGTGGCAAAGGAATTGCTATTGGGGGAGGCTAGAGGCTGTTAAAAAAAATTGGTACTAGTAGATCAAGGCAGCTTCACTACTCTGGTGTTCACAACCTCTGGTGGAATGGGAACAAGTACAAGATGCTTCTACGCCAGACTCGCGAAGGTGATATCCGAACAGAAGCAGCCCAGAAGTTATGTTACAGCCTGGATGAGATGTCGACTGTCTTTCTCTCTCCTTCGGTCGGCTTTGCTCTGCCTCAGGGGAACGAGAGCTTCTGCCACAATGCCGACGACTGCTGCAGATATTGACTATGAGGCTACAGTCCCTGAATGCGGCATAGATCTGTGGCTCAACTAATTCAACACAGATAGGATAGCTACTTATGTATTAGGATATTTAATATTAAGGTAATAAAATGGCGGCAAAGGTGTGGCTATTGGGAGAGGCTGGAGGCCACGTTTAAAAGAAGAAAAAAAGTAGTAGTAGTTCCACCGAGAGTGGGAGGAATGGGACTGACCAGTCCAGTGGAGATTGCTACCACCGAACATCAAAACTCAGTTAAGCTCACGGCAGCCCTCACGGACCACAAAATAGCTCACAACATAACAGGGAAGGAGGATACCAGTGAAGTAAACAAGATTCGAAGGTCCATTACGACAGAACGACAGCAGGGCCAAAGTGATAAATTGCAGCAACTGTTGCTGCAAGTACCAGAGAAAATTAAAAAAAAAAAAAGTAGCTATAGCGCAGGAGGTGGGCGCCTCGAACTGGTTAACTACGTTACCGATAAGGGAAAATGGTTTCAGTCTCAATAAACAAGAATTTACAGATGCCAATGCTCTAAGGTACGGTAGGCCAGTGGAAGGTGTGCCCTCCCAATGCGTGTATGGCTCTTCCTATGACGTCGATCACGCCATGGTGTGCAAGAAAGAGGGCTTCATATGCATGAGGCATGACGAAGTAAGTGATCTCACAGCAAATATGTTGAAGGAAGTCTGCTGTGTTGTCAGGGTAGAACCGACCATCCTTCCATTGGACGGTGAGATTTTCCAACATAGGACTTCAAACACGTCCAACGAAGCCCGTGTTGACGTCAGTGCTCGAGGATTCCGGACGAGAGGACAGAGAGCCTTCTTCGACATCAGGGTCTTTGATCCCATGGCCGCATGTCACCGTAACTTAGGTATCGATGCTGCACACAGGAGAAACGAGAACGCCAAGATAAGGGTATATGGGGAGAGAATCCAGAACGTTAATCAAGGCAGCTTCATTCCTCTAGTGTTCACAACCTCTGGTGGGATGGGACCAAGTGCAAGATGCTTCTACGCCAGACTCGCGGAGGTGATATCCAAACAGAAGCAGCAGCCCAGAAGTTATGTTACAGCCTGGATGAGATATCGACTGTCCTTCTCTCTCCTTCGGTCGGCTTTGCTCTGCCTCAGAGCAACGAGAGCATCGGCCCCAAAGCCGACAACAGTTGCAGATATTGACTATGAGGATACAGTCACTGAATGCCGCACAGATCTGCAGCTCAACTATCTCAACACAGCTAGGATAGCTACTTATGTATTAAGATATTTAATATTAAGGTAATAATATGGTGGCAAAGGTATGGCTTTTGGGGGAGGCTGGAGGCCATAATAATAATAATAAAAGTAGTAGTAGTAGAAGTAGAAGTGTTACGTGTGACAATTCCTGCTCCCAGTGTATCACTCTGCTGTGTGGAGTGTCGCCCTCACCCACCAGGGGTGGCCTACACACTTATGCATGTACGTATGCCCCTACTTCCCGGACACAGTGGTCCAGCCTGTCACCTCTCTGCCTTTTCCTCATAAGAACTAGTTTCCTCTGTATGGGGCCAAACGAGATGTCGGAGGCGGACGTAGCTGTCGCCTTAAGTGCCGAGTACTATGCCGGGCAACAGCCATTGTTGCATCTGTGCTAGCCCGACCCAAAATTGTTCTAGCTGTGAATGTGCGAGAAACAACTGACCATGTGTGGTATGCAGAAAGGGAAACAATTGACAGAATCCTCATGGCAGGGAGCCGACACAGGAGGCCACAGTGGATATCGCCCGGACACAACAGCCCGATGATACCCTAAAAATCAGTGGTTCTTAACCTTTTTCGAGTCACGGACCCCTTTGAGAATCTGGTGAAAGCTATGGACCCCCTCCCTAGAAAAATGCACATAAGCACATAAACACAACTTTGCATGCAATGAATATACTTTATTTTATTGAAAATTCATTTTCTCATACAGTGTATGACATACACAAAGTATAGTGAATATAAATGGTAAATTTTTATCTGACCTTCACGGACCCCCTGAAGCCCATCCATGGACCCCTTTGGGGTCCATGGACCCCAGGTTAAGAACCCCTGCAGCCTAAATGATAGCAGTGTGTCTACTCAACCTGAAAATGAAGTGCCATTAAACAAATCACCAACATTAGCAGATGTCCACGAGGTGAATGACAGACAGTCACCACAGTGGGATGGCATGTCGATGGAAAATGCGGATATATGGGTTAAAGAAACTTACTCAGAAATTGTAAGGTGGTCGCCAGCTAACCTATTTAAACCACCCAAGTGTACGGCCACAAAAGAAATGATTCGAGACATGACTCACCTCATAACCGAGTACACTAAGGACTGCTTCCTTTCCACCTTAGCACTTCAAATACTCGCAATAATACCCCATCTATTCTGTCAGAGGACACACACAAGGACTAAGCACAAAGAAAACGTGGCAGCAATGAAGAGAAGATTGACAATGTGGCAGAATGGGGCCCATGATAATCTCCTATGTGAAGCAAAAACACTGTTGGAGGGACAAAAATTTATAGGAGACGGAAAGTAAAACACCGATGACTTTGCCAGAAAGTTTGGAAACAAGATGCGTGTGGGAGA
>NW_024719059.1:0-17964 GCF_018991925.1 Homarus americanus | reverse complement strand
CCAAGTAGATGTTCTTACAACGTCAACACTGAGGGCTGAGCTGCACGAAACATAAATGCAAAAATAATCATATGTCAGGCTGCTGTTCACTACAAATGTCATCATTAAGAGATATCTTGCATGAAACAAAGTAAACTGGGACCAGGGAACCATTCAATACAAATGCAACACGCTGCCTTGGTGTTCTACATTAGCATAAATCGAGGTAGAATGTGTATATTGCAACTGAATGTTAAATCTGGGTGAATAGACAACGGTATTGAGTTTCAGGTGTAGGCAAATTGCATGATACATCAGTGTTGAGATCATGTGCTGTTTAGTCCGAGAGCTTGAGGGAGTGTGTGTGTGTGTGTTATAGCAGCTCTAAGAGGTGAACTGTAATGTATACATCAGCCGCCTCAGGTGATGTGAATTGTAGGAACCTTATAAATATTCTAACAATAAAATGAAAATCAAGGCAAAATTCTATCTATCGCAGTAATACATAATAAAATAAACAATTACTGATCATTAAGCAACATACCAATATAAAGCTGTACAGTAAAAACAGACCTCACGTACACTGTAATAGTGCTGTACTACTGTAACATGTGGCGAGAAAGACCTGATACATTCTACTATGATCAGACAATGGTAACAGCAGCGAGGTGTTTGATAGACTGCGAGTAATGTCAACAAATACACACACACAGACTCTCTTGATCAAAGGACAGATTCTTTACACTGTTAAACAATTAGAGGCTTCAGTCTCACGTGTTAAATTATGGATTATACTGAACAAAAATATCCCCTTAACCGTGCTGTAGTGGTCCGATACAACCAATAAAATAAATACCGAACAAAAACGAATATCTTGTTCCAGTATCCTGTACCAGGGAGTCCGGAATTCAGAGTTGTTTTATTGTATGTATAAGAGTCAACATATTCACATCTCATCCGATCATGGTGGGGAGGGGGGTGGGGGGGCGTCTGGGCAAGTCTTCATACAATTATTTACCTTGCCTCTGTCTCCCACCAGTAATTAAAGACGGTAATAAGATCCAATTCCAGGGAGGTGTTTCGCTAATGCAGCTGAATGGATAATTGTCTGATTTTCTTGAGTCCTTCCTTTAACACCGGGTCACACAACTCCCTAAGTGAGTGTTGTTGTGGCAGCCTCTTCCTCCCTCACCAGCCTCCAGACAACCACCTTAGAACAAACTCAAGCATCATTTGCATGGTGAGAGGAGAGACGGGGCCGTGATAGTGAGCGGTCCATCATATACCCTGACAGTTTTTACCTTAGCCCCGGACACTTTCAGCCTCTTAAAGTCTAGTCATCCATCAAGCCTTCGTGTTTACTGACGTCATCGTTCACCACTACTTAATATCTTCCTTGGTTTTTGTTTTAATGTATTTCAGGTCTTTAGGAACCAATGAGCCGGTCTTAATATTTACACAAGACCATAAACATTGGAACTATTATGACGTGTTTTATTACTCTCGCTAAGGGGTCGTGGTAGTAGTAGGGGGGATGCCGGTTTATTTTATATATGTAACTATGTGGTCAACTAAATGTGTATGTTAGTAGTTGCAACGTGAATACTTATTATTATTATTAGTAGTAGTAGTACTATTACTATTACTATTAATATTATTATTACTATTATTATAGCTACTGTTATTAGCCTATCATTATTATTACTGCAATGCCGACAATGTTGTTGATCAAAATGTTGCAAGTACTTAACAAAACAATTCTTCTGTTTTTCCTTCTCTATTTTCCACTCTACCATTACCCTAACCTCTCCTCACCTCCATCACCCTAACCTCTCCTCACCTCCATCACCCTAACCTCTCCTCACCTCCATCACCCTAACCTCTCCTCACCTCCATCACCCTAACCTCTCCTCACCTCCACCACCCTAACCTCTCCTCACCTCCATCACCCTAACCTCTCCTCACCTCCATCACCCTAACCTCTCCTCACCTCCATCACCCTAACCTCTCCTCACCTCCATTACCCTAACCTCTCCTCACCTCCATCACCCTAACCTCTCCTCACCTCCATCACCCTAACCTCTCCTCACCTCCATCACCCTAACCTCTCCTCACCTCCATTACCCTAACCCCTCCTTCCCTCCTTAATCATTCCAGAGTCCATCTTGTTACCTTATCTCTCCCTTCCCTTTCCTCTCTCTCTCTCAATTTCCTTCTCCTCACCCCACTTTTCCTGCCATTATCCCATTCAATCCAATTATCTTTCGTCTTCTTTCCTCTTCCATCCTACCACTTACCTCCCTCCTCTTCCATCCTACCACTTACTTCCCTCCTCTTTCATCCTAGCACTTACTTCCTTCCTCTTTCATCCTACCACTTACTTCCCTCCTCTTCCATTCTAGACACTTACGTCCTTCCTCTTTCATCCTACCATTTTCTTCCCTCCTCATTGATCCTAGACACTTACTTCCCTCCTCTTTCATCCTACCACTTTCTTCCCTCCTCATTGATCCTAGACACTTACTTCTCTCCTCATTGATCCTAGACACTTACTTCCTTCCTCTTTCATCCTACCACTTATTTCCTTCTACTCTATCTCTACCACTTAGTTCCACTCCGTCCTCCACAGATCAAAGGTGAGTCAGTGCAGTGTTATGTGTGGTGGTGCTTGAGTGTTACCTCACCTGGTGATGATCCTCGCACGAGTCTCAATTAAGATATGACTCAACACCTGTTCCTCTTCGCTACTTTACCTGTGTGTGTGTGTGTGTGTGTGTGTGTGTGTAGAACATGCCACGTTTCGTGCCCTTACCTAACACTCACGCTCATCTATGGCATGATGACAGGGGGGGAGGGTGAGGGGTAAAGTGTGAGGGGTGAGGGGTAAAGTGTAAGGGGTGAGTGTTCAGTGTTGAGGGGCGAAGGGCGAGGACCTCCCCAGTTGTTATGAACCCAAGTTAAAAATAGAGACTAATTCTTTTGTTATTTTGTCATCCTTTTCCATGACTCACAATCAGCATCACCGTCTGTTTCGGGTTTTATTCTGAAACACTGTTGTGGGGCTACTGATCAGAGCAAACCATAGCACATCAGAGTGTGTTGGGGAGGAGCAGAGCACACCAGAATGTGTTGGGGGTGGAGCAGAGCACATCAGAGTGTGTTGGGGAGGAGCAGATCACATCAGTGTGTGTTGGGGAGGAGCAGAGCACATCAGAGTGTGTTGGGGAGGAGCAGAGCACACCAGAATGTGTTGGGGGTGGAGCAGAGCACATCAGAGTGTGTTGGGGAGGAGCAGAGAACATCAAAGTGTGTTGGGGAGGAGCAGATCACATCAGAGTGTGTTGGGGAGGAGCAGAGCACATCAGTGTGTGTTAGGGAGGAGCAGAGCACATCAGAGTGTGTTGGGGAGGTGGGTAACATATCAGAGAAGGTTAGACTAAGATAGAGAGAGTATGGACAAGTTAGGCCAAAGTTGAGTGACATAAATATTAAATGATTGTGTGACCGGGAGGAGGAGATGGCTGCCTCACTCTATGCATTTGGCGAAATTTTTACAGCACATTGAATTATCTTCACTATTATTCCTTTTAACTATTACTGAATAAACAATACAACTTAACGTGCCGATAATGTCAATTATAATAAAGATATCCAAGGTGTTCACTATTCCGGAGCAAGTAAGAAAATAACGGTACAGTAAATAGTATTTTACCTCTATCAATATGCACTAAGTAACACAACACAGCGCATTGCAAGGCAGCACAACGCAACGCAATACAAAGCAATGAAACGACACAAAACAAAGTATCGCAACACAACACAAGGCACTACAATTATTGAACAAATTTACATTCATTGGTTGGTCACCCTTCACTGAATACATACATTTCTAATACTAATTTTACCAGATTTTCGTTAAGTATTAGAGCATAAAATTTTCCTTCACATTTAGTTATTGTGTGGCGAAGCTGTGGAGGTGTGTGTGTGTGTGTGTGTGTGTGTGTGTGTGTGTGTGTGTATTAAGCTCCCTTGTTTCCCATTATGACCTCGAACGCAAATAATTATTGGATTCCATTCATATTTCTACAGTATATTAAAATTAGCTTCCCTCTGACCTTACCAACAGCCCTCTGCCTTCTCACTTGACCGCCCTCTCACTTGACCGCCCTCTCCCCTCTACCTTTTCTCTTGAACATTCTCTCCCCTTTTCCCCTCTGTCTTGAACACCCTCTCATCTCCCCTCTCTCTTGGACACCTTCCTCTTGAGTGTGTGTGTGAGATTGCCAGCTGAAGAGAGAGGGGGGGGGTACGAAGAGGGGGAGAGGGAAGTGTGAGAGGTCCAAGAGGAGGGAGGGAAGGAAGGAAGGAAGGAAGGAGAGGAGGAGGAGGAGGAGGGAGTGTGAGAGTGCCAGAACGAGGTTGGAGGAGTGTGTGAGTGCCAGGAGGGAGGGAGAGAGAGGAGGAGTGGAGGGGGAGTGTGAGTGCCAGGTGGGAGGGAGAGAGAGGAGGAGTGGAGGGGGAGTGTGAGTGCCAGGAGGTAGGGAGAGAGGGAATGTGACCAGACATAATATGAGAACAAATCTGAAAATCCGGTTTCTCTATACATCAAATATAGGGATAAAATGGTAGGAAGGGAGAGACAGAGTTAGTGGGGGGGGGGGAGAAGGGGCGTGTCATAGAAGAGGGAGAGAGAAGTGTGAATATACCAGGGAGGGAGGGTACCAGGCACGCAGGGAGGGGAAGGCTGTCAGTTTTCATGTTAAACGTCAGTGAGTGATAATACCCGCTATCATATAATGGGAACAGAATTTAAAAGCTTTACCGTATATAATATGATGTGGCTGCACGTTTCCATCACACAGTTCAGTAAAGTGGTTACGCTATTATCATTATTTTTTTTAAGCCTTGGATTCCATAAACTTGATGATGTGGCCTCGTAGAGAATACCATATTACTTTGTCTGTTTTGTGGGGTGAATGAATATGGATGTAGAGATTTTAATACATTCTTAATCATGGGTAGTTGGTGGCTGCCTGAACACTTCCGGGATTGGTTAGTTTGGGAGTTTTGTGTTTACAAGAGATAGACAAAATATGAATGGAGTTTTGGTCCCATTGTGGAAGTGGGATGTGACCTGACCTGTCCAACCTCAATTCACACGTCAATATCCTTCCTCCTTCCTTTATTCCTTTCCACAGAGTCCCACATTTACGGCCACTCACCTCCATGGACACCTCTCTCTCTCTCTCCCTCACATCCACTACCTAACCTAACTCTCTCACAGGATGCCTCAGGACTCCTTTCACAACACACACACACACACACACACACACACACACACACACACACACACACCATCTCTCACTTCCAGTCCTCTCCTTTGATCTTACGCGACTCTCATCAGAACTTGGGGAAGTGACTTATCATTCTAGTATTATCACTATGAATACTAAGTTTATGTAGCCTGTGTGTGTGTGTGTGTGTCGTAGAAAGGAAATAAATCTTCACTATAACCACTAACACTCATAACACTACTACCACCATTTATAACAGTACCACAACCACTATTCATAATACTACTACCACGATGACCATTACTCATAACGTCTAATAATACTTAACACCATCATCACCACTACTACTACCACCACCACCGCCACTACTACCACCACTACTACCACCACTACTACTACCACCACTACTACTACTACCACCACCACTACCACTACACTACCACCACCACCACCAATTCACCACCACCACCAATTAATTACTACTAATACTACTACTACTACCACCACCACCACTACTACCACCACCACTACTACCACCATCACTACTACTACCACCACCACTACTACTACTACCACCACCACTACTACCACTACCACCACCACCACCACCACCACCACCACCACCACCACTACTCATAATCACAACAACTACCACCATCATAAGGGTTTTTTTCCGGCTCTGGTTCCCGAAGTACTGTCAATGATGTTGGGTCATTATACATGATTATTATATAGTGTTGGGTCATTATACTGTATGTACTCTCATTAGTGTTGGGTCATTATACTGTATGTACTCTCATTAGTGTTGGGTCATTATACGTACTATCATCCTATATATAGCGTTGGGTCATTCAAACTCATCATGAAATATAATGTTAGGTTCAGCCGTACATGACAGTATAATGAGTCCCCTATTCTTCATCGTTTCCCATAACACACACCTGTAATAATAATAATGGGCAGGTGTGTCCGTTCATTGGCGAGGTATTAATAACTACTAAGGTGGTTTATAGCTCTTATTAATCGTTATAACTACACCCTATTACGAGGTGTGTGTGTGTGTGTGTGTGTGTGTGTGTGTGTGTGTGACAAGTCTAATATTAATACATCACCATTAATAATTTACAAAGTTAATAAACATAGTTATTATAATATTCTTAAAATTACAAAATTATTAAGGTAATAATTCATATCATAGTGTAAATGTTTCTATATTTTAATACACAATACAGAGAGCTCATGTCGCTGCTATGATGGAGACGTAAACAACGACAAACAAACAAACAAACACTACTGGGCTAATGATCAACCTAACATTACTATAATTATCATATTACTGACTTACAATTCAACTGAGGTCGTATACAAAGTGTTAAAATCCTACAGTAATTTTTAACTTTCGTGAATAAAAATAATTAATAACATTCTGATATTTTGTGGACACCTTTACCCCTCTTCTTCCCTAGGTAGGTGTGGGAGTTGTGTGTACTGCCCCCTCACCACCCCTTCCCGTCACCTCACACTGTCCCCTCACCTACCACAGTCCCTCACCACCCCTCCCCACCACCACCTCCCTCTCACCCCACTCCGCGTTGATACCTACCTGGAGCGACATCGATTTACAATAATGAATTGACTTGACGGCATAAATATTTCAGTGTCTCGAACCGTATGAGGCAGTGTCCCCTGTCCACACACACACACACACACACACACACACACACATACATGTAGGAAATACAAGCGTGAGTCAGTGAAGGTAAGTACTGCTATGATCCTTGGAGAGAGAGAGAGAGAGAGAGAGAGAGAGAGAGAGAGAGAGAGAGAGAGAGAGAGAGAGAGAGAGAGAGAGATTTCAGCTGTCTTGTTGTTCTCCTGTCATCTGTCTACATCTGTCTGTCTATCTCTCGTTTAACACGTGACGTCACACCGGATGCTGTTCTGGATGATGCGTCACACACACACACACACACGTGACGGTACATATAAGGACAAGGTGTACATGTTGTTGTTATCACACCTTGTACATATGTGTGCACCAGGGGGGGTGGGGGATGGACCCACGTGTCTGTCTGTCTGTCTGTTGGTCTTTATCAATTGTTTAGTTAAGTATGTATGTATGTATGTATGTATGTATGTATGTATGTATGTATGATGTATGTATGTATGTATGTATGTATGTATGTATGATAGAGAGAAATGAATGAAAGAAAGAAGTGGAGTAGAGAAACAGTGCCATGTGACATAGTGACATGGCTTAGAAATAAAGAAGACTATTATTATTAACAGTAGTTGTAGTACTTATTTACAAGGATATAAAAACAAAACAACGGGTAATTTTTTTTTCAATTTTATTGATTTTTTTACATATCAGTTAAGGCAGGGCACCTTGGGGACTCGAACAACAAATCCTGTAAAACTACCAGTAGGTTTGCGGGACTTCTTTGGTGTTATATCCTTGGGCCACCCGTTCTCCTGGGGTACCTGGGTGGGCTTGCGGGGCACACGTTGACGGGGTTCTCTCTGGGGCTTGGGTGTGAGGGAAGCCAAAGCATGGTTGGGCTTGCGGGGCACTCGTTGACGGGGTTCTCTCTGGGGCTTGGGTGTAAGGGAAGCCAAAGAATGGTTGGGCTTGCGGGGCACTCGTTGACGGGGTTCTCTCTGGGGCTTGGGTGTAAGGGAAGCCAAAGTTTGGCTGCTTTCTTCAGCTTCAACCAACTCCAGCCATGAGAGGCTGGAGCTGGTGAAACAAGAGATGTCCAATTTCTCAAAGTAAGTCATAACGACAACTTACCCTTGACCAGCAGTTCTTCTACTGAGGTCAAGTTGAAATTCGGCCACGAACTTCAAAATCTTGCGAAAAAAAAATTAATGAGGTTGGAACATTGCCAAGTAGGTGAGACGTAAAGTAGTTTTATAGTGAAGTGAGTACTGATTGGTGTAGATGCTTATAGAGCCTTATAGTGAGGTGAAAAGTGAAGATATTGTGTATAGTGACTTATGGTGAGGTGAATAGTGAAGATGTTGTGTATAGTACCTTATGGTGAAGTGAATAGTGAAGATGTTGTGTATAGTGCCTTATAGTGAAGTGAATAGTGAAGATGTTGTGTATAGTGCCTTATAGTGAAGTGAATAGTGAATATGTTGTGTATAGTGCCTTATAGTGAGGTGAATAGTGAAGATGTTGTGTATAGTGCCTTATAGTGAAGTGAATAGTGAAGATGTTGTGTATAGTGCCTTATAGTGAAGTGAATAGTGAAGATGTTGTGTATAGTGCCTTATAGTGAGGTGAATAGTGAAGATGTTGTGTATAGTGCCTTATAGTGAAGTGAATAGTGAAGATGTTGTGTATAGTGCCTTATGGTGAAGTGAATAGTGAAGATGTTGTGTATAGTGCCTTATGGTGAAGTGAATAGTGAAGATGTTGTGTATAGTGCCTTATAGTGAAGTGAATAGTGAAGATGTTGTGTATAGTGCCTTATAGTGAAGTGAATAGTGAAGATGTTGTGTATAGCGCCTTATAGTGAAGTGAATAGTGAAGATGTTGTGTATAGTGCCTTATAGTGAAGTGAATAGTGAAGATGTTGTGTATAGTGACTTATAGTGAAGTGAATAGTAAAGATGGTGTGCATAGTGCCTAATGGTGAAGTGAATAGTGAAGATGTTGTGTATAGTGCCTTATAGTGAAGTGAATAGAAAAGATGGTGTGTATAGTGCCTTATAGTGAGATGAATAGTGAAGATGTTGTGTTTTTACCTTTATAGTGAAGATGTTTATTGTGTCTTATAGTGAAGTGAATAGTGAAGATGTTTATTGTGTCTTTATAGTGAAGTGAATAGTGAAGATGCCGTGTATGCGCCCTGCCAATTAAAAATACAACAATTACTCCCACACATCTGCAACTGATTAACATCCAGGCACTTACACTACCCACCCACAGACCCAGCCTCCTCACAAAAACCACCTCCACACGCCCCCACCCACAGCCAGGGACGAAACGCGGGCATAGTGAGTAAGGGGAAGGTGCTAAAACAAACAAGGAAATAAAAATTAATGAGGGACTTTAAAGAGAACAATACCACACACAAGCACACAGGTTATGGTCAACTACAGAAAATTTTGATTACAGATGTCACACAACAAAACAATTGCTCATTACTATATATCCTTTTCCGTTCTTCCCTCTCTCCCCTCTTTCTTTTTCTTTTCTTCCTCCTCCTTCTTCTTCTCCCACTGGTAGAGAGAGATGGTGTGTGTGTGTGTGTGTGTGTGTGTGTGTGTGTGTGTGTGTGTGTGTGTGTGTGGAGTGCGCGCGCGTGTGTGTGTGTGTGTGTGTGTGTGTGTGTGTGTGTGTGTGTGTGTGTGTGTGTGTGTGTAGAACCATTCGTACGCCTACAAATTTGCCAGACATTGACCCTGGAAGCTGACCTCTTTCAGTGGATCTTGAACGCCCACAACAACGCCCCCAATAACAACAGCCTCTCTATCTCTTTTTCCTCCCTCACTCACCACCTCTTTCTCACAACAGTAAAAAAAAATTTATCCCTGTCATTTTAGCTTTTACTTATCCATTATTGTGTGTATGAATGTTAGCTTCATTTACTCTTGATTATTATTATCTATGTTAATGACACACACACACACACACACTCACACACACACACACACACACACCCTGGTCGTAAGAGATAAACAGGAGGAAAAGAAGAAGGGGATAGCTGACAAAAGGTGATAATGAGGGAGGGAGAGAGAGATGAAAGATTAGGAATAATGAAGGAAATTAGAATAGAATGGAGGGAACAGACGCAGCGAGAGAGTGTTAATGGGAACATGAGACAAAGACAATACCGAATGAAAGGGAGTAAAGATAGATTGATAAAGAGAGAGAGAGAGAGAGAGAGAGAGAGAGAGAGAGAGAGAGAAGAAGAAGAGGGAGGGAGGGAGTGTGGGAGGACAAGTGGTGTAAGACAGGTGGTGATGTCACTCCACCTCCTCCACCGGAGTTGTGTGTGTGTGTGTGTGTGTGTGTGTGTGTGTGTGTGTGTGTGTGTGTGTTTGTGTTTGTTTCAATGTTCTATAATTATCATTGACCTGGCTCTTAGGTTAGGTTAGGTTAGGTTAGGAGCTGCGGGGCTATGCATCACTTTATTACGGATATAATTTTATTGCTTAATCGTCTTACATATAATTAAGGAGAAGGGGATAATGTTATAGATATTAATGAGTACAATTAGAGGTAAGAGGGCCAGGTAAGAGGGCCAGGTAAGAGGGCCAGGTAGGAGGGCCAAGGTATAGGAAGGCCAGGGTAATGCAGAGACGTGTGATGGATGAAGGAAATTAAAAGCTAAATCACACACACACACACACACATTGGTTAAACTAAGACCATTGTGTTGTGTGTCAATTGGTTCTCGTTCAACCTTGTATATGTTTGTTGTTTTAGCCATGTTAGTCTGATTAAGAAGAGGTTAATCATCCTGGCTCATTCCTCCGTCCGTCAGTGAGTGAGTGACAAAGACCTATATAGAGGGAGCCTGTGTCACCGCTCATCATGTTGACTTTAACATTGTGAAGGGAAAAAAATAAACATTAAATATTGACTCAGGCATTATGAAAATTAAACACTAGAGCCGTCACCCAATTTTCTTGAGAGGAGCGTGTGTTTTGTGTGTGTCCTCTCTCTCTCTCTCTCTCTCTCTCTCTACGTGTTTTGTTTTGTTTAGAAAACTTTTGATTGAGGCAGAAAATGACTCTTAACTTTGCCTATTTCACTGCTGTTCGGTGATGAGGTGTGTCGTTTGCTGTGTTGGTTGTTGTCACTGCTGTACTGTGCTATGGAGTTCTGTTAGTCACTGCTGTGCTGTGCTGTGAATTTATCTTAGTCACTGCTGTACTGTGCTGTGATTTTATCTTAGTCACTGCTGTACTATGGAGTTCTGTTAGTCACTGCTGTACTGTGCTGTGGAGTTATCTTAGTCACTGCTGTACTGTGGAGTTCTGTTAGTCACTGCTGTACTGTGCTGTGGAGTTATCTTAGTCACTGCTGTACTGTGGAGTTCTGTTAGTCATTACTACTACTACACTACGATGCTGGCTGTCTCTTATCTTCAATCATATTAGAACAAACACCGAAAACACGTGAAACAAAAACACCACTAAACACCGAAAACGTGTGAAACATGAAAACAACACCCACTATACACCGAAAATACGTGAAACAAAAACACCACTAAACACCGAAAACACGTGAAAGATAAAAAAAAAGCCACGAGAAACAGATGTAAAAAAAAAAAGATTATTGACTTGTCCCCGCGAGAATTATGGTAATAAAGGAAACATTTAACTTTATGATTAAAAAGAAAAAAAATGTATGTCCTTTGGTGCATACAGTAAAAACGTAGGAAAGAGAGAAAAAAAAGAATAATGAAATGCAGTTTAGTCCTTTGGTTTTATTTATTTATTTATTTATTTATTTATTTATTTATTTATTTAAAGACTCGGAAGCGTTATTTGTTTTTGTTTTTCGATACAAACAAAAAACAAATACAATATGATATTTTTTTATGTAATCGCCCTCCCTCCCCACAACCCGCCCCCTCCCCCACAATTACCCCCTCCCACACAATTGCCCCCTCCCCCACAATTACCCCATTCCCCACAATTGCCCCCTCCCCCACAATTGCCCCCTCCCCCACAATTGCCCCCCTCCCTTAAAAAAATCCTGTGTTTATGAGATAGCATTGTGCGTTACGTCACTGTTATTTATACCACTCAGCGATGGAGGGGGTGGGGTTATGACCTGTCTGTCTGTCCTAAATTTCTCTCTCTGGTTTATTCATGGCAAAACAATAAAGGAAATGCAGTGAAACCTCCATATAACGGACTATATGGAGGAAGAGAGTCCGTTATATTTAGGTTTCACTGGGATATACGTAGACAATGTGGACCCTCGGTGGCCGTACTGTAAGGTGCCGCTGTAGGGTGTAAGCTATAGTAGGTTCACATTAATTTGCTGGATTTATGTAATTTTGTAATTGTTAAACCCAGTTAATTGGTGTTTATATATGATATTTAAATAATAAAACACCTAAACCCTTAAGACTAGGAAACACTAAACCTAAAATGGTAATTAGTAATGACAGGTATTTATTTCCTTAACATTATCATTATTAGTTGAAAATATTAAATTACAAAAAAAAATTGTGAACATTTCTTTTTCTCGCCTTTGTTGACAAGTCACAAACTTCCGGGATTATACCGATGCTAATTTACATTTTTATTAACATTGTTTCTCGAGTCTTGTGTGTGTGTGTCGCCTCCAGGAGATTATTGCATATTTTTAAGATGACTTCTCGCTGCGTGATCCTCTGTCGTGGCGCCCAGAGCAGGAGGCAGGAGCTGATGGAAGGACATTTAGGAATTTCAGAAACTGTTTATATATCACCAAGTGTGTAAGAAGTGTAACATGACTCTGGGCCGGAGATATAGAGCTGGGTATTACATCTCTTAAGCTTCGTCTTACATAGGATATAATGGGGGTGCTCAATAAACTAGCTCCTTTGCGTTGCTTGAAGAAAACGCCCAAACTCTCCTGTGTAGTGAACTATACACCACTAACTCACATGTAGAGTGTGTGTTACGTAGAGTGTGAAGACTAACAGTAGTGAAGAAATACAGTTCTGATAATATTATTAGGATTTATGTGAGCGTCAGGTAGAAAATCATAAAGAGAAATGCAGTATTTTGTTTGGGTTGGTCTCTCTCTCTCTCTCTCTCAACAACAGCAACAACACACTTGTCCTTGATTTTCAGTATTACACACACACACACACACACACACACACACACACACACACACACACTGCAAAGAAGTCCCACTACCCAACCAAATTACAACACCTGAAGCAGACCAACATCAGTCAATGGTATGGTAAGCTTAAAGAACTCTGTGAACTAAACAATAAGACACACCCCCTCCCCTTCCTTAGCCATCTCACTAATGTTGACGCAGCTGAGCAAACAAATAACCATTTCGCTACTATATGCCAGATGCTCCCCCGGCTCGACACAACCACTCTCCCTGCTTACCTACCAGCCCCCCTTCCCACTGACTTAGTAGAAGAATTTGAAGTAGCAAAACGCCTGGACAAACTAAAATTAAAACGCTCTACCACCCCCATTGACTTACCAATGAAACTTTTCAAGGAGTTCTCCCCGGAGCTTGCTAAACCCCTATGCTCCATCATCAATGCTTCTCTCAGTCAAGCCAGATGCCCAGCTGACTTGAAGACCTCTTATGTATCACCAGTGCCCAAGTCAACCAGCCCACAATCTTTAAATCAGCTACGACCTATTGCAATCACCCCAATACCCAGCCTAATCTGTGAAAGTTTTGTGTTCGACTGGGCTTATGCTGATATTGCAGGAGTCGTAGACCCTCAGCAATTTGGCAACATGAAAACTTCCTCCACCACTCACTGTCTTGTCAGCTTTCTCGATTACATATACCGCCATCTCGAGAAACGAAAAACGTCTGTAGCTGTCGCCTTCATTGATTTCACTCAAGCATTCGACCTAGTCGACCACAATATAATCATCAACAAAGCTATTGACCTCGGGCTTCGGAGAAGTCTCATACCATGGCTTACAGACTTCCTCAGTGACCGACGCCAAGCTGTACGCTTCCGAGGGGCTGTCTCCACCTTTCAGTCACCCACCTGTGGCGTCCCCCAAGGCACCAAGATGGGACCACTCTGCTTCCTTATGCTCATCAATGATGCCCTAAGAGAAACCCCTGCTCGTTGAAATATGTCGACGACTCCACCATTGGGATCTGCCCAACCCAACCCAAACCGCACCCATCCCCGCTAATCCACCCTTCAGTCTCCAAATCTGCCAATGCCAAATAAACTACATGTCACCATCAACCATACCACATTCATGGTTAAGTGCACATCAACCTCTCCGACATTGTCCCACCCTCCTTCCATTACTCTAGGTCCGAACACACCCAGGTTGTAGATCTCCACGAAGCTCCTCGGCGTCACCCACAGACAACAAACTAAATTGGAAACCACACGTCAGTGAAGCTATCAAATCCTCCAGCTCTGCCTCCACCTCCTCCGCCGACTCAAGTCCCTCGGAATTCCTGCATCCAAGCTCCTCAGTGTTTACTCAACATTCATACTTCCCAAGCTCACCTACGCCTCCCCTACCTGGTCTTCCTCCCCAAACGCCACACAACGTAAACACCTAGAAAAAGTGCAAAAGAGGGCATGCAAGATTATTCTCTCCCTTCCTACTCCACATATCAAGAAGCGCTCAACACACTGACCCTTTCGACTCTCACTGACCATCACCACGACCTTATCTGCAAATTTGGTAAGAAGCTTCTACACCATCCCCGACACCGGCTCCTACTACCACCTGAGATCCCTAGTCCGAGAATTGCTGTTCGACACCACAACCGCATCCAGCCCATACGTGCACGAACTGGTCGCTATAAGAACAGCCGAGTCCCAACCATTGTAAAAATTATCAATAACTTGTAATAAACCAGTGTATTCACTCCCAGTAAACACTACTCCTTGCACTGTCACTATGTTGAAATGAACTGTAGTTTGAGCTTTTCCCCATCTAGTTATTATATGTCTTATTTGTGTCACTTATGTTACTTGTATATTATTTGTAATTCGAAACCCATTCCCCAAATATGTAACTGTATATTTTCAGCCCTCTGGCTGCCAAGCTCTTTCAATAAACCGTTAATTATTGTTATTATTATTATTATTATTACACACACACACACACACACACACACACACACACACACAATATTCCTCCATCTATTGTGTGGTGACTAAGTTTCCCTCATTGTCAGGCGGGGCCATTAACTATGTCCCCAGCATGTGTTAAGTAGCAAGGTGGTGGTGGTCATAGTGGTGCAGGTAGTGGTAGTAATGATAGTGGTGATAGTGGTTGTGATAATGGTGGTGTTGGTGGTGGTGGTGGTGGTAATAGTGGTGGTGTTGGTGGTGGTAATATTGGTGTTAGTGGTAATTGCGATGTTTGTGGTGGTAATAGTGGTGGTGGAGGTGGTAGTAATGGTAATTGAGCACTCGTCAAGACCTAATAAAACGCGGAGAATAACGTCCGTAGAATTATCGGTGACGCTTTCGCATTGTAACAGCTGGTTTGTTGCTTATCAAGTTTCCTCTTTTTCCTTTTCTACTTTTTATATTTCATCCTTCTTTTTTGCCTTTTTTACCAATTTCTTTTAGTTTATTTTTCTGCTTTTTTTTTAAAGATTCAATGGATCGCCTTTTCGTCTATTTCGGATTTTGAAGACCAAACTAAACAAAATCAAGTCCATTAAAATTTTTGGTAAATTTAATCATTTATTTTTTGTTTTTGTAATCTGTTCTTCGCATTCATCAGATATTAAATATAAAATCGTCATTCACTATACATTACACTTCAGGTTTAGCGTCTACTAGTGAGGAAGGAAATCAATACGTTGGCAAACATCTAATTCCAAGAAAAACGACTGCAGCCTTGTCCGTGTGTGTGTGTGTGTGTGTGTGTGTGTGTGTGTGTGTGTGTAATCGATCCCTGTGTATCTTGCTGTAGTCTGGTACCTGTGGACATATGAGTTACCTAGTCTGTGTTTTTCGTGTAATCCGGAATGTAATCTAAACTTAAGTGAACCTGCATCTCGTCTAATCTAAGTGTATTTCATTGTAGTAACCTTCTGGGTGTCGGTAATCCTGTGTGTCGTGTGAATTAATGGGCGGCGTAACTGGGTGTAGCGACCTCCTGGGTGTAGAGCCAACCTTGTCAAATGTGGCCATAATGCCTGAGGCGGAGTCGTACTGTATGTTTGTTGCTTACCCGCCGAGTCACTCCTCGACCCCCAGCGTGATAAAAGGCTCCAGGGAGATTTATTTGTTATGTATGGAAACAACGTAGATTTTGTGATAATTTCTGACAGTAGAAAAAATTAAGTGATTCAGTGTGAGAAGAAATGAAGAAAAATGATGAATATTTTTTTTTAGATTAATTACATTCAATGTTGTTATTACCGGTCATATAAAGACTAAGATAGACTATATAATAATAATACAGGTAAATTTTTTTACATTTGAAACTAATTAAGGTGAATAAATTATTTGCTTCCGTGTATTCCTAAGCTTTATTAACAAACCTCTTTATTCGCGTACTCAAGATAGGTCCAAACAAGAGATAATAACTATACAAAAATTATGGAAGGGTAGGTTCAAGGTTGTTGAAAGGGGAATTATATACCTGTAACACCATTAATTATACTGCTGGTGACCGTGGTTGGTGGGATCAAATTATACCAGTATTTATGTTGCTTCTTGGTTGATATTCCTACACGTTAGTTGTCGACCGTGTAAATCTGGGGGTTTTATTTCGTCTCGGGTAAGTGAACGTATGAGAGGGACACACACACACCACTGAATGAACACTACTGGGGGAAAAATTAATGACTCGTATCCTCATTATCATCAAGTGCGTGCGTGAGTCAGGCAACACGATCTTTTCCTTAGTGGTACAGGGGTCATATATACAACTTATGTAACTGATGGCGAATTGTGATAGATGTTGCACAGAAACTCGGGTACCCTTCTGTGTTTGTTGATCGTTGTTTTAAAAGGGCTAAAAAATCATTTCATTCCTCTCAAACCAGACAAGTTCCTACACTTAAGAATATTTTGACTCTGCCCTATCGTAATGAATTTGTCCCGTTAGGTCGGTCCCTCAAGCTTCTAAATATTAATGTTGTTTTCAAGTATGACTCAACCATTACCAATATGTTAATAAGGCATAGCCCAAGTTTGAATGTAAATGGAAGTGTTTATTGTATTTCATGTAGCAAATGTAATTGTAATTATGTAGGTCAGACAGGAAAAACACTGCAGCTCAGAATCAAACAACATAAGTATAATATCAGAACTGCATCTGAAAGCAGTGCCTTGTTCGTTCATGTTAGGAATAATAATCACCCCATTGCTTGGGAAAGAAGCTTAGAAGTATTCAAATCATCTTGTGTCACAGAAAGATTAAGGAATTAAAATCAATAAACCTTAGTGATGGTCAGTTCAAAACTGATAATATGTTACATAAATTTATTTGTCAGTGGCCCAAGGTTAAAAATGCTTTGAAAACCTTTGATCTAGATGTATGATAATTATTTTGTGGGTCCCTTTTTTCTGACCTGACCTGGCTAGTCACGTCACCACCCTTCTCTTAAGCTCCTCTACGTGTGTGTTGGTGTGGGGATTAGTGGATGTCATCATTATGACCTGACCTCATGTGTTTAGGTCACCCTGTATATTTAAGCCTCTCTCTGTCCATGTAATCCAGTTGCCTCTGAAGATGTCTTGAATAAAGACGAAAGCTAAGGTACTCCGTTGTTTCCATTTTCCCGTGTGATTTTATCAAGATTTATCTTATCCACGTTTTCATTGTGGATTTACATGAAATATATATATATATATATATATATATATATATATATATATATATATATATATATATATATATATATATATATATATATATATATATATATATATATATATATAAATATACTATAGGTCTATGTAATTATATATGCTTCGTGTGGTGTGATATAAGAAGTAAAATGTGATATAGGGTGATATAGTAT